>NC_051224.1:38881204-38911204 GCF_015220715.1 Pygocentrus nattereri
GTCAGGACGCCACAGACACAACATGGACATGATGAGGGGTCAGCTGGGGTCAGACAATGAACATGTGAAAGTGTGAGCATATAAAGAGACGTTTTAGCTGTTAGTGGCTTCCAAATCTGATGTAGTAACATCTTCTATCTGGCATTCTGATCGGAAACAGGAGGAGGCAGATGTTTCACACCGACTTCACCCAGTAAACCTAGACAGACACCAGTCATTAGTTTCAGTGCAGCTCCACGGCCTCCCGAGCAGAGCCAACAGCAGATGAGCAGGTATAATTAAAGCTGTAGCCGTTTCTACAATTTCAATTGCACAAGTTTAAATTGATAGAATAACGTGTTCCTTATTTTAGCTCCAGCTTTCAGTGCTTTTCATATGTGCATTGCATGACAACAGGTTACAAACCTGATGCAAGGCTTGTTTATCACTGTAAATCAGCAAGTTACATGAGGAAAACCGTCGTAATTTCACGCTGTCTAGTGTTTCCACAGAGAATCCCCAGTGCCAGCATCACTTAGTCAAAGCCTAAAAGGATAATGGACAAAAATTGCCACAAAAACAGCCCCATGATGTGATTACAGGTCATCTCGAATGCATTTAGGCGCAAGAGTTCTCCATGAAGTGGCCACAGAAGGGAGCTTATTTCTTCTTTCTGCAGCAAACCGTCCTGATTTCTTGCTGCTCACTTTTTTGGTCCGTTTCCCATGAATTAAGTCAAATTGCGGAGCACAAATGCAGAAAAACCGATGATAGATACACGGACTGAATTACTCACAAGGCTTAACGTGACAGGAAGTAATCTTACTGCCTCAAAAGTTCAGACATGAGAATTTCTGCAAGATCTGCTTCCTCAAATTGCTCGAAGAAGGCAGCAAAGAAAAAAATATCATTAAAAAACAGCGCTCACCCCTCCCCCTGTGGGTGCCACCGGCTGCATTGTTATCAGAAGGCCCGCGAGGCTGAGCCCCGAGGATCTAAACTTCTTACCTTCTCTCATTCACAAAGCTGTATCCACAGCCAGGGCAAATCCACTGCTCCGGAAAGCTTCGGCCACTCCGTGCAGGGAAGAGGCCTCCGCAGCTCTGTCTGCCTGTCTCTCGCCCTCTGTTTCTCTTGCTCTCTCTCACGCGGGAGTGAAAACTTTAGCCTCCTGCTTTGAGATGTGCAGAGTGTTAGTGCTAATGAACCTCTCTACCTCTCTCTCTCTCCCTCTCTCTCTGAGTGACTGACTGAGCGAGAGAGAGAGAGAGAGAGAGAGAGAGAGAGAGAGAGAGAGAGAGAGACAGAGCGGGGGTAACGGCTAAAGCTGTTCTCAGTCATTCACATGCAGATTGCCAAGGAGCTCACGCTAATCCAGAAGAGTACTTCTCCACTCCTCCCCCCACTCCCTCCTTCTTCTCCTCTTTTATTCTCTTCTCTTCTGTCATTGTTTTTTACTCTCTTCCATTCTCTACGTATTCTCCTCTTTTTTCCTCTTCTTCTCCTTTCCTGTTCTTTTTCCTCTCTTCTCTGCTCCTTTCCTTTTCTTTTTCCCTCTTTTATCTTCTTTCCTCTTTTCCCTCTCCTCTTCCTTTTCCTTTCCTCTCCTCTTCTCCTCTTCCTTTTCCTCTCCTCTTTTCTCTCTCATCTTCTCTTATCCTCTTCTTTTTCCTCTTTTCCTTTCCTCGCTTCTCTTATCCTCTTCTTTTTCCTCTCCTCTCCTCCTTTCCTCTTCTCTTTTCCTCTCTTCTCCTTTTTTTCCTCTTTTTGCCCTCTTTTCTCCTTTCCTCTTTTTTCTCTCCTACCTTTCCTCGTCTTTTTTCCTCTTTTCCTTTCCCCTCTATTCTTCTCTCTTCCCTGTTCCTCTCTTCTGTTCTCTTGTCCACTTTATCTCCCTTTTCTTGTCTTCACTTTTCCTCTTTTTTCCTCTTCTGTTATCTTCTCCTCTTTTATCTTCTCTTTCTCTTTTGCTCTGTTACCTGTTCTACTCTTCTCTCCTCCTCTTCTCTCATCTTCCCCTCTGTTACCCTTTCTACTCTTATCTCTTTCCCTCTCTTCTCTACTCTTCTTCTCTCTCCTCTACTCCCCTCCTCTCCTCCTTCATTTGCACACCACTGAAGCCCACCCTGGGACCCCTGCTGACCGCGGAATGAGGCGAATAAGTAATTGACCTATAAAATCAATTAGTTGAAAACACTTTGATTCTCTGAGGAGCAGGAGACTTTCTCCCCCTCTTCCACTCCCCTCCAGCACCCCCCCTCCCCCACGGGCACATCTAACCTCTCCTTCTGCTCACACTATGATAAAACTCGGCCTGACTGCTCTGATCGAGGCCAAACGTCAGGCCAGGCAGGGCTAATTAGCCTGCGAAGGGCCGCTGATGATGATGAGCAGCGCACATGAAAGACTCAGTGAGACCGACAGACACTCACAGTCTACACACTGGGGCTGCACACTGCACCTGATATCAGCCAACGACTTACAGTACGGTGCGAAAGTCTGAGGCACCCAAGACACATTTTCAAAATCTATTTGTTTGTGTAGTTTGTGTTTATTTGCTGAGAAAAGTGCTAATATTTTAATAAACAAAATGTATAGAATATTAATTAGTAATGATTATATATATATATATATATATATATATATATATATATATATATATATATATATATATATATATATATATATATATAAAATAATAAAGAGCGATTTTCTGGATGTTGGTGTGTTTGTGTGTGTGTTTACCCAACTCCAAGCCTCTCCTCCTCGAGGAAGCCCAGTATTATATGTAGTTAAAAAGCAGCTCCTGGTTTGACCAATCAGTGCTCAGTAAATTGAGCTCATGATGTAATTGATGATATTAACGAGTCTCTGTGGCGGCTGTGAAGGTGTCCAGGAAAAATATGGACCCGAGAAATTCTTGTTACTGTTTATTGTTTTTCTGTTTATCTGAATTATGAATACGACTTTATTCTAATGTATATTGTGATAAACTCACTGCTGAGGTCGACTGGTTAAAAAATTTACTTAGATGCCTAAAACTCTCACACAGTGCTGTATATGTCTACATGCAAATGAGCTTCTAACAAACACACAGTCATCACGCAGGGAGAACATTACAGTAGTGGCGACGTTCAGGAATCAGAACGTGACTTATTTGCTTCATTTAGGTGTTTATTAAATCAAGGACGCTCCTCGCTTGGCGGACCAGGTTTCATTTCCAGTGAAGAGCAGCTAGGTGTGTTTTTTGCTTCTGCTGTGAAGCTAACATTTTTGGAGATACGAGGTTTTGTTTACGACAGCAGTGGTGCCGTTCACGAATCAATGAGGCCGTCTCATTAAGAGGAAGGACATGCGTTATTAACGGTTCTAGACTTCTAAAGGTTAAAGCCACCCGAGATGTTCATAAGGACTTCTAATCCTTCTAATACCCATGCGTCAAACACAGGCCCGTGGGCTAGATCAGGCCAATCAGCCCATAAAATTATTTACATTTTCTATTAATATCAGCCCGTTTCACAGAGTGCTGCACTACAGTCCCACTGCAACATGAAGTGTGCTACAGCTCCCCTCCCCCAACAGCAATCTATGGGTCAGTGGTTACACCTCAGTCCTACCACACCGGTCACATCACCAAACACATCAGCTGTGTTCCAGCAGCAGTCCGACCAATACAAACACCTTTTAAATAAGAAAAGCACTTAGTATGCTTGAAGTGAGCGCTGGGGATTTAGAGCTCTGCATTTAACCCGTCCGTGCAGTGAAACACCCACATACACGCACACTAGGGGGCAGTGAGCACACTTGCCCGGAGCGGTGGGCAGCCCTATCCACGGCGCCCAGGGAGCAATTGGGGGTTAGGTGTCTTGCTCAAGGGCACTTTAGTTATGGACTATCAGCCGAGGGGATCAAACCGGCAACCTTCTAATCACAGGGCTGGTTCCCTGACCTCCAGCCCACGACTGCTTTCTCACAGCTGAAAAGCTTTTTACTTCCAGTATTTGTCCCATCTGCCGAGCTGGTGTGACACCACGGCAAGTCCTGCTACGGAACAAAACACTGGAGGGCTGGACAGACAGCAGAGGTAACAGAAGACCAGCAGAGATGAAGAAGGCCGTTCTCTGGCCCTCGGATTTGCAGAGATTTTTTAAATATGGCCCTTGAGTTTGACACCCTTGGTCCAGAGTTTAAGTAGCTACCCAATCACGACACTCACCTGTTTAACCTGATCACCTGTGGAATGTTCCAAACAGGTGTTTTTTGAGCATTCCTCAACTTTCCCAGTCTTTTGTTGCCCCTGTCCCAACTTCATTGGAACGTGTTGCAGGCATCAAATTCAAAATGATAAAGTTTATCCGTTTGAACATTAAATATCTCGTCTTTGTAGTGTATTCAGTTGAATACGGGTTGAAAAGGATTTGCAGGTCATCGTATTCTGTTTTTATTTGTTTTACACAACATCCCGACTTCATTGGAAGTTGTTACAGTTGCAACCATTTATGTAAAAGAAAAAAACTTTAATAATTTAAAACAAAGATAAAGAGGGAAAAAAAAATAAGTATAGTCCTTTAGAATTCGACACGTCATGATGCGCTTCGTTATCAGCGACTGAAAAGAAAACGTTTTGATCTGATCGCGGTGGTTTGCAGTACAAAGTGCCTGAACTGCTTCAGAACTGAAAGTTCACTGAGCCAGCCAGCACATCCTGAACGCATTCAAATGAGATTGTGTTACTGTAAAGATTAATCCATGCAGCGTTTGTGCTATCTGCTAACGGTAGCTGCGAGGCAAACGCAGAACAGCTTCACAAAGACCTGACACAGTGAAGAGTTTGGAGAAAATAAATGGGCTTCTCAGACTGGACTGTTTAAACAAAGCCAAACCGGCCCAGTCTGGACAGTTTCACTAAGGAAGCGCAGGAGTTTTACTTACTCAAATTTTACGCGCCTTTAACTTATCGCCCAGGCACGAGAGCAAAAGTCGTCTATAAAGCGACACTGACCTTATATGAGTGTGCGGCTCGGTGCGGCCATGTATGGAGCCTGTACGAGGGGGAACGGCCTCATCTGAGGCGCTGGAGGGGCCCATGTGCGGCTGCATGACTGAGGGAGCATGCTGAGATGCAGAAAGGATGGTTTTCATTGTCAGGATCACAATGCAGGCCCTTTTCCCAACGCTCAGGAGATGCCTGGTGCATAATAATGAATGCAACATCGCCTTTTCAGACTCACTACTGGCACCGCCACAAAAAACAGAACCAGCCAGCCGGTCACCATGTGCAACTTTCAGGAACAAACAAACAAACACTGCCCACCAAGAGCAAAGGACACAACCACCCAAGCACACGAACATGAAAAACCTCCCTAGACACCGATTGCTAATGAGCTGAAGCACTTTACGAGCATTCGGGACTCTTCAATGTTGACAATATCCCTATATCTCTCATTACAAGACCATATTCAACTGGTTTCAGGACACGTTCACGTATTTCAAGTCATTTTACCAATGATTTCACAGCAGCTACAGCGCCAAAACAACAGAATCCATTCAGTTCAGGTTCTTCAAAGAACAGGTTTTCCATCACAGTGACCCATTCAACTATGCCAGGAGCCACTTATGCATTCAAATGAATGTTTATGGTTCACACATCTAACCACTGTCTATGCTAAAGAACCATTTTAAAGAGTGTTCTGAGCTGGTGGATCATTTACAGTAAAATGACTCGACAATTTGGCCTCTAAAGTGGGCGAAATGGCCAAAAATATAGCATCATGATACTTTCCACACAATATCTGGTTTATTTATATCACAAACTAAGAGTACAGTTATTTTTACTCAACAGCAACACTGCCCTGCACTAAATCCAATTAAAGTACAGTGTCAGCGATATGCTCAAAAAGCATGTTGTAACATGATGTGATCATGTCATGATCAGGATAAATATCGTCGCACTGTCCAACCCTACACTGCGTTCCCATAGCCTAATGATGTGAGATACAGTGGATACGTGGCTTCCACTTGACGCAGTATCATTTCTCGCAGGGTCAAAAAATTATATCGCAAAAGAAAACAGAAAAAGAGTGACAGAGGAGATTAGAGGCGTCATCGTCCTTTACCTTAGCTGAAGTGAGGGACAGCAGCAGTGGCCAGGCCACGAGTAATGCCAGCCAGCAGAGTGTAAAGTGTTCAGGATGTCAGTTACAAAAGCACAGCCGTGTCAGAGAGAGAGAGAGAGAGAGAGAGAGAGAGAGAGAGAGAGAGAGAGAGAGAGAGAGAGAGAGAGACAGAGAGAGAGAGAGAGAGAGAGAGAGAGAGAGACAGAGAGAGACAGAGAGAGAGAGAGAGAGAGAGAGAGAGAGAGAGAGAGAATGAGAGAGAGCGAGAGAGAGAGAGAGAGAGAGAGAGAGAGAGAGAGAGAGAGAGAGAGAGAGAGAGAGAGAGTGTGTCGTAACCAACACTCAGAGTGATGCATTTCCTCTATTCTCTCTCTTCCTTGTTGTATTTGAACCAAATCCGCTATATTCAAATGCAGAGTTCACTTCAGTTCAATTCAATTAAACTGAGAAGAGTTCAATTCAATTCAGTTCAATTCAATTCAACTCAACTGAGAAGAGTTCAATTCAGTTCAGTTCAATTCAATTGAGAAGAGTTCAGTTCAGTTGAGTTCAATTCAGTTCAGTTCAATTCAATTCAACTGAGAAGAGTTCGATTCAATTCCGTTCAGTTCAGTTCAGGTCAGTTCAGTTCAGTGTAGTTCTGTTCAATTAAGTCGAGTTCAATTTAATTGAGAAGAGTTCAGTTGAGTTGAGTTCAATTCAATTCAGTTGAGTTCAGTTCAGTTCAGCTCAGGTCAATTAAATACAGTGTAGTTCAGTTCAGCTCAGGTCAATTCAATACAGTGTAGTTCAGTTCAGCTCAGGTCAATTCAATTCAGTGTAGTTCTGTTCAGCTCAGGTCAATTCAATACAGTGTAGTTCAGTTCTGCTCAGGTCAATTCAATACAGTGTAGTTCAGTTCTGCTCATGCAAAAATTTCACATTATGCTCATTGGCCACTTCATTTCACCTTGTTAGTGTGCAGTTGGAGACTGTATCTGTTGATGAACAATTTGTTAGATCCCTTCATCAGTGGTCAGTTTCTGACCACAAAGCCAACCTAGCAGTATCACTGACACATCTCAATAACACCACCATGCCTAATACCAGCACCACGCACACCACCACTGCTGTGCTGAGAATGGTCCACCACCCACATAATATCTGGACAACCTGTGGTCAGAAACTGACCAGTGATGCATGGGATGGAGGAGGGCTGATAAACCGTGCACAAGCAGATCTTCTACAGTCTGTAATTGTCAGAAATGGGGACTTTGAGTCGCATGTTGACTGACTCATGATTCGCCCTGAAATGACTCACGAATCAACTGAACTCAGACTTCAGACTGCTGACTCATCCAGAGAACACTGAGTGGTGAATGAACAAAGCCTTGGACGTGACGGCTTTGCTGCGGTCTTGCGCCATCATTGCCGAAAGGCCGCTCGGCAGGTTCAATACAGCTTCAAATAACAAGCTGGTCATTAGAGAAAAACCTTCAGACTGATGGACAGAACTGAAGCACTTCATAATTCATCAAATTAAAGAGGCAAAACAACCTGAAGCAGCTGGCGAGCACACAGCTTCCCTTACAGAAAAGCCACATATACATACTGAGCGAACGTTTATGCATCTAAGCACGTTTAAACAGTCGACCTCAGCAGTGAGTTTATCACAATATACATTAGAATAAAGTCGTATTCATAATTCAAATAAACAGAAAAACAATAAATAGGAACAAGAATTTCTCGGGTCCATATTTTTCCTGGACACCTTCACAGCCGCCACAGAGACTCGTTAATATCATCAATGACATCATGAGCTCAATTTACTGAGCACTGATTGGTCAAACCAGGAGCTGCTTTTTAACTACATATAATACTGGACTTTCTCGAGGAGGAGAGGCTTGGAGATGGGTAAACAAACACACTGACGTCCAGAAAATCACTATTTAATATATATTTTTTTTCATATTCTATAAATTTTGTTTATTCAAAATGTTAACACTTTTCTCAGCAAATGAACACAAACGACACAAATTTATAGATTTTGAAAATGTGTTTTGGATGCCTAAGACTTTCACACAGTGCTGTACTTTCACATGAGCTCTGCAAAAGACACAGTGTTTACTTGTGAATAACGTGTGAGCACATGATACACTCCACCTATATGAAAATAATATGAACAGCGCAGAAAAAACACATTTATTCACATGTTAAATTCAGGTGTTTTTCTGTAGGGGTTGGACAGCAGTAGCAGTCGTAGAGGTTGTGGGCTAATCTAGCTGAAGTTTAACCGAATTACAGATCGCTTCCCTTTAGAATTTACACCCGTTTCAGGTGGGTTGGGTACGGGTTAGTATACATGCTATATACATTTCAGATTAATTAATTAACCAGATTTACTGCGTGGAACGCTTCAGCTCTGTCCTCCAAACGGGTTTTTCCGTAATGAAAAGCCTGATATCTGAAGTCGTGCTGGACCTGACAGGGTTGAGGTCAGCTAATGCAGCTAATAATGAGACTAAACTCCACACTTTACGCCTGCACCCATCAGGCATAACACTCTGACCACCTCCCTGTTTCTACGCTCACTGTCCACTTTATCAGCTCCACTTACTGTATAGCTGGTCTTTGTAGTTCTACAGTTACAGACTGTAGTCCATCTGTTTCTCTGATACTCTGATATCCTGTTCTTCAGTGGTCAGGACCCCCATGGGTTTTTAAACGCCTCAGCTGGACTGAGAACCAATAATATCCAGCCAAGAGTGTCCTGTGACCCCTGATGAAGGACTAGAGGATGACCAACACAAACTGTGCATCAGCAGATGAGCTGTCGTCTCTGACTTTACATCTACAAGGTGGACCGACAAGGTAGGAGTGTCTAATAGAGTGGACAGTGAGTGGACACAGGGTTTAAAATTCCAGCAGCACTGCTGTGTCTGATCCACCCGTACCAGCACAACACACACTAACACACCACCACCACGTCAGTGTTACTGCAGTGCTGAGAATGACCCACCACCCAAACAGTACCTGCTCTGTGAGGGTGAACAGGGCAAAAATGTTATGCCTGTTCTGCGTGTATAGTTGACCTATACAGTAGAGGTTTCCAGTAAAGTGGCCAGTGAGTACAGATCACAGTCTGACAGATTCTAAAGAGTAAAACTAAGACAGTCTCTAGAAAACCTCCCTTAGACTGCATGAGGAAGTTCTCCCAAGAGGAAGCATCTTGGCCTAAGCAGCAGCAACACTTTCACTATGCTGTCATTTTGAAACCGTGGCAGTCCCTCCTATTAAATAAAGTGCCTGACTGCTTTGCTTCACACTCTACTAGCCTGCGCTGTTGTCTGTGCAAACTGCTAAAACTGACCACTGCAAATAGCCACCTGTGAGACATGAGGCAATGTCTCGGCAGATTTCACTGCAAGTAGGGGTCTAACAGAGGAACGGAAACGCAAGCTGCCCACACAGAACAAAGCGGCCTGCTCCCACACATCCAGATGGAAATGAAACCCAGGACGGACTTTCAGGTCCTTGGTGAGTGTGGACTGCGTCCAGGCCATTGAAGCTTCTGCAAGAGGCTGAACGACACTGTGAGAATAATTAAATGATGATATTTTGAGATGGATATCGCGGCACAGGAGTCAGACTACTCCCTGAACTACTCCCAAATGGAGCCTGGCAATTTGAAGGGTGTGTGTACACTTAAAAAACTGGCATATACACTGAAAATAAGTGGATCGTGCACAATGGACAAAAACGAATTAAACTATTTTAATCCAAACTACTCTTTTTTTTTTGTATTATTTTAATAAAACCCTAAAAAACTGAAATGTTTCATTGTTATGATATACATTATAGTTCAATACTCTGATTAGAGATGCACAATAAAGGCATCGTAGTACACTACAATTATATTGGTGCATATTACAATTACTAGGCGTAACGTTCTGACCACCTCCTTGTTTCTACGCTCACTGTCCTCTTACTGTATAGCTGGTCTTTGTAGTTCTACAGTTACAGACTGTAGTCCATCTGTTTCTCTGATACTCTGTTACCCTGTTCTTCAGTGGTCAGGACCCCCATGGACGCTTACAGAGCAGGTACTGTTTGGGTGGTGGATCATTCTCAGCAGTGCAGTAACACTGACGTGGTGGTGGTGTGTTAGTGTGTGTTGTGCTGGTATGAGTGGATCAGACACAGCAGTGCTGCTGGAGTTTTCGTATGCCCAGAAGTATCCAAACAGTCCAACTGCAGTTCAACTGCACATATACAGCTTGTATAACCTCCAAAGTAAAGCAATACATGAAACAGCCACACACGAGCCTAATGTCACTATACCCAATGCCAAAAGCGGGCTAGAGGGGCATAAAGCCCCCCAGCATTGGGCTAAGGAGCAGCAGAACTGTGTTCTCTGGAGTGATGGAGCTCCATCCAGTACCTTTGGGATGAGTTGGAGCGACCCAGAACTGACCATCCATCATCTGTATCTGACCTCACTAATGATCAATCAAATCCTCACAGCAATGTTCCAACATCTAGTGTAAAGCCTTCCCAGAAGAATGGAGGCTGTTTCTGCAGCAAAGCGAGGACAAACATATCCAGGTTCAGAAGAAAGACCTGATGAGCAGGTGTCTACAAACTTTTGGACATGCGGTGTATTAAGCGGCTCCAGGACCGCGGCTCTTCGTTGTCAGCAGGCAGGAGTGACAGGAAAGAAGCATTTTGATTAATGTGGCAATCGGAAAATGACCTCCACGCGCAGCGGGAGCTGTCTATCTCACATTCAATATTTAATCACTTGATAAAGTATAGAACAAGCCCGATGACGGCGATTCATCACTTTCATCAGCGGGCCATCGCAGGCCGTCGAGCCACATGCAGGGCCTGAATGCTCCGCTGCTCCGCCGGCTAATTAACTGACTGAAGCATCGCTAAATAGGACTTCCTACAAAGTGCTCTTCACCTCCGGCTCATTATGATCTTCCTGGTCATCATCACTTGTCCTTCGGTTCCCTCCAAAGCCCACTACACAGCTACTGCTCCAGTTACACTACATGAATATACTAGTTGGCCACTTTATTAGAAACACATACCTTGTGCTGCCACTAACTGGCCACTTTATCAGAAACAACTACCTTGTGCTGCCACTAACTGGCCACTTTATCAGAAACAACTACCTTGTGCTGCCACTAACTGGCCACTTTATCAGAAACAACTACCTTGTGCTGCCACTAACTGGCCACTTTACCAGAAACACCTACCAAGTGTTTCCACACACACTGGCCACTTTATCAGAAACAACTACCAAGTGCTTCCACACACACTGGCCACTTTATTAGAAACACCTACCTTGTGCTTCCACTAACTGGCCACTTTACTAGTTTATCAGTGCCCCTCTTCTCCTTTCATCACTGGTCAGTTTCTGACCACAGTGCCGCTGTTATTCAGATATTCTTTGAGCGGTGGTCCATTCTCAGCACAGCGGTGACACTGACACGGTAGTGTGTGTGTGTGACATACCGCGTGTTTACACACGTCACTGTCGCAGCTTGGTTGAGCTCTGTGGTCAGAAACTGCAAGAGGCAGATGGCTAACATAAACTGTGCACCAACAGACTGTACACCAGCAAAGTGGACGTATTTTCAGGGGTGCCTGAAATTGACCCTGACCATAACATTTCATATTCCAGCTACCAAAAACACAGACGAGTGGTCACTTTGCCTTGGACATGCATTTTTCTCTTTTTAACAAACCAAAGGAACAGCTGAGTTTGAACACATTCTCAAACGCTCACCAACAATAAGAAAACCAGCAACATTTGACTGCGTTTGGTGCTGAAGCGTGTTTATTAATTGTAAATACAATAGTACGTTTCTATTATTCTGGCCAAATTCTTAATTTTTGCAAATATATTCATTGGCTTGGTGGCCTGAATAGCCAGTACACATTTTTAGATTGGTCTACCTGAGGGTTTCCAATAAAGTGGCCAGTCACCATATAAAGAATGCACTTAAAGTGAACAAAGCACATCCGAAACAAGAGTCCTGCCCAATTGAATTCATCAGTAGGCAGGTCATCATCTGAAGCCTGTAGCTCACAAATGACACTGAATACTGAAATTGATGTACTGCTTACTCTTCAGTGACATTTACTGATTCTGACTCCTTTGAGGATCTACAGCTTCTGTACTGAAACACTCAAAGGCCAGACTCCAAAACCAACAATCAGTCCATTCGTCATCTGTCTGTGTACAAACGCCCCACAACGCAAATGACACCACTGTGGATCTGCAGCCTCAAACTGCTCTGAATGTGAAACAGATGCTACTACACTCTGACAGAGAAAATAGGCCTCCTAACAACCACCTGGAAGAGGTGCTAGGCCCCAGAACTGCCCCCACCAGATAAACAGCACTTAAAGGAGAAAATCAAGCTGCTTCAGATCTGAAAACATCCACAGGTGTTTCTGTCCATCCTTCCACTGCGAGAAGACCACTCAGCGCTGTTGGTCTGAAAGGGATCAAGAAGAACCTCACTCAGAAAAGGAGACGGACACGTCAAACAAAGAAGCTGAACGATGGACTGACCACCCCAGAGTCCAGACCTCAGCACCACTGAATGGGTTTGATTCAGAAAATCATCAACCAGCTTCTCAGACCGAGCTTTGGAGGCGTGTCTGCAGATTTCTAATACTAAACTAAAAATAAAGTTAAAAATGATATTTATTTAATAAATGAGTCACAATCCTCTGTTAAATATATAATAAACAGAATTCACTGTTTCACAAATGCTGAAACACGCACCATTTGTATCTTCACGGCTGTTTTGAGTGAACATGACAAATGGACATAACTATAAATATCATAATGTTATGTTGCATGAATATTTTAGGTTGCAAAGCCAGATTAACATTTTCAAACTGATGCAGCTGAAATCACCACCTTCAGCTGACCGACATCCATAGTAGCAGGAATTATACAAACTTTAACAAAGTCATCTACACTGATGTGGCAGAGTGGGTGAGAAAGGGGGTGGAGAGAGAGAGAGAGAGAGAGAGAGAGAGAGAGAGAGAGAGAAGCTTGCTTTGCCACGAGGGACACTGAATTGCCACTAAATGTCTCCATTACCGCTCCTCTTTAATTAAAAGCACATGTGAGAACAGTCGCTGCAGCTTCCTTCGCGGGGTTGCCACGGAAACCTCCCAGAAGAAGCCCACAGGTGTCGGGTTACCGCGAGGATCAGCTACCACGCATGGCGGGAAGTAAACAGCGTGGCCTCCTCGGCTGGATTCGAAGGGTTAATTCGATTAAAGCATCTTAACTTCCTCCTAATCCCCCGCGTGCCTAAGGAGATACAGCAGCCGGAAGTAGAGCCCTCAGAGAGCCTGACCCCGGCCTGCGGTGCCCCCACACCCTCCCACCCTCTGCGGCATGCGAGTGACCGATACAAAAATATTGCCACCCATATGACACTGATTTTAATTCTGATTCTTACATCAACCGATATGATTTTATACATCACTGGGCAAAGAGCAACTTCTGGTATATTTATTCTTTACTAAATTGCTTTACTGCATAATTTATATTAATTACAGAATAATTAATAGCAGATACTTAATAATGCAGGGTAGATACTAAATAATAAGTTATAGATACTGAATAATTAGTAGTAGATAGCAAATAGTAGATACTAAATAATTAGTTGCAGATACTAAATAATTAGTTGTAGATACTGAATAATTCATAGTAGATACTGAATAATTATTAGCAGATACCAAACAATGAGTAGTAGATTCCGAATAATTAGTAGTAGATAATGAATAATTCGTAGTAGATACTGAATAAATGGTAGTAGATACTGAAAAATTCATTGTAGTTACTGAATAATTCATAGTAGATACTGAATAATTAGTAGTAAATACTGATTAATCAACAGTATATACTAAATATTTCAGAGTAGATACTTAATAATTCTTACCAGATACTTACTAAATAATTAGCAGTATGTACACTGAAATATAAGATACTTAATATTTTACAGTAATTACAGACACTTTTGTAAAAGTTACTGAATAATTCATAATACATACTAAACCATTCAAAACAGTTCATGAATAATTCATAGACTGCACTGAAGGATTCCTAGTAGTTACTGGAAAAGATGAATAAGTGAATAATAACCTTAGTGTACAGGGACTTAAACTGAAATTACTACTGCAAATGAGGCATAACACAATCCCACAGTCCATGCAGCCCACAGCCGTCTGACTGAGTTTCATCCACTGACCCTTTCCCTGCACTAAGGTGACCTCAAACAAGGTCAGCATAGGGTCAGAATTCGAAGAGAACACACAGCAACCTCACACTAAAGCTGACCTTAAGTAACTTAAGCTAATCCTCATGTGGTGAACACTTTACTGTGTCCAGTTCAGCTCTGTGAAGTCCGGTCATTGCTGGCGTGTGACAGAGAAGTGAAAACTCACAGAGAGACTTACCCTCAGCCGAGAGGAGAAACGCGTCTGCCCTGCCTTCTGCTCCTGATAGGTACAATGTCCAACAGGATAAAGTGATTGCATGTAACACACCCACTGAACACACCCGCTACACACACACACACACACACACACACACACACACACACACACACACACACACACTCACAGTGTTTCTGCTTTCTATTCTGCTCTGGTAGGGGTGGCCCTCTCTCCCGCTTATTCCTCCTCTGAGTGAGTTGAGTAATACTGTATGTCAGTAAAGGAAGTGGAGCAGAGCAAAGAACACAGACAATACAAACTGCCTCCCTCTGCACACAGACACACTTCTATACAAATGGCAGGACTATATACGAGCATATATATGTAATAACATGTCCCACATAGGTATTACATACACGTGAGCACCTATATGTAATAACATATCGCTGCTTTTGGGACAAAACCTTGTATCTCCATTTTTGTCGTTTTTCAGTTTTTACCATAATTTGAAAAAGCCTATCTCCCTTTACATTCTGTGCAAATTTCATGATGATTGGACCAAAAGAAACAGGCCAAAACGACCTGGAAAAAATTCTGGTTCCTTTGAAGGTGTAAAGAAGTAAAGAAGGTTTTTTCCTTCTCCTGTAAAGTTGCCATTTTGGAGATACGAGGTTTTGTTCCGACAGCAGTGATATGTAGTAAAGCACCACACGTGTAATATGCATCATCGCAGTCAGAGCGAATCTCCACTTTGGAGCATTCTTAACTTGTAATGGAAGTCAATGTAACTACACAGCAGTCATTGTAGACCATTTCTGTTGGTCGCTTCGTCGTGAAGTTTTAACAATTATGCAAAAAGTAGCTGAACTTTTCAAATTAAATGTAAAAAAGTGAAGTTTTTTTGCATGACAGGGATGATTTGGTCCATAGAGGTCATATTACTATGTCCCCTGTGTTAGATATATATATCGTTATTGTAGTGTATCATAGCGTATTGCATTATCTTATGTTTATGCGCGCACACACACACACACACACACACACACACACACACACACACACACCGTAGCTGTCGGAAGAAAAACAAATATCTCCAAAATACTAACTTTACAGAGAAGGGCAAAAACACTCTTTACTTCCAATGTAAGTTAATGAAAAGATATTTTATTCAAAGCAATTTGAGCTTTTCTGTTGGTCCATTCATCATCATACACAATGTTTAAGACAAGCTGCTGAGCTCAAACGATGCAGAAAAGTAGAAATCCCAAAAAATGGAGATGCATCTTTTTCATTGGACAGTGACGATATATGTTCATCTTGTTGAATTTCTAAGTGAAAATAAGCTAAAAAAAAAAAAAACACTACACATTTTAATGCACACTGTTTATTCACTAAATAAGCTAAAGATTTGCCTGAGCAAAAAAATACAGCAATTCTTTTCTGTGTTATCCTTTCTAATACACTAAATGTAGAAAATCAATACAAACTGTGCACAAAATGAGAAAAACCGGTCATATTTTAGTGGATTCTCTGTAGAAAACACATCGTTAATTCCATTCCACTGTTCTGTTCTCAGTTACTTTTGCATATGACTATACATGTGAAAACATATGTAATAATAATAATAATAATAATAATAATAATAATATGAGATGTATTATATATTGCTGTTCTCGGACTAAAACCTTGTATCTCCAAAGTGGTAACTTTATATGAGAACGAAAAAACCTACATTAGTTTTAATGTGAGTCAATGGAACCCGACGTTTTTCCAAGTCATTCTGGGCCGTTTGTTTTGTCTGTTCTTCATGAAATTTACACACAAAGCAAAGAACAACAGGTATTTTCAAATTATGTCAAAAACTGAAAATCGGCAAAAAAAAAAAAGATACGAGGTTTTTTCTTCTGACAACAGCGATATGTTACATGAGGGGTATATATTATAAATGTCCAGCAGAGTTTGGTGATGTACCTGCTGCAATATATATATATATATATATATAGTACCTATACATAATATCTACATATCTATATATTCACTCATGTGTCTCATATGCAATATAAAGAAAAAATGCACTTTCAGTTTTAAAGGCTCCATTCTAGTTTTCTCGTAATTCATTTTTGTCGCCTGATGTCCACTTAGAACCCCGTTCTGCTTTTACGTACCTAAAACATTTTGAGCCTTTAGGCCTGACCGCTGTTCTGATTGGCTGCCCAGTATGGAACTCGTTTGAAAAGCTGGTCTGAAAACACTCAAAACACTCCTAACTATGACGTTAAGCTTAGAATACAAAAGCACCCAAAAGAACCCTTTTTGGTACTACAAAAATGTTCTATATAGAACCATCTACAGCACATTCTCCATCAATCTGAAGACTCATTTCTCCATGCAGATAACCATTTAAGTATGAAATGGCTCTACATAGAACTCATGGCTCAGAATAGAACCATTGCCTTTGCCGAAGAACCCGTGAAGAACCCTTTAAGTGAGGACACAGCACTAGTCATTGTGCTGACTCCCCCCTCTTCCCACCCAGTGAGCTGGGCCCTGGCATTCAAGAGTCCCACAATGACACTGAACTCTCTCAACCACCTCCACAACAACAAAGAAACCCAGCGAGATTCAGCTGAACAGCAGTTATTACCCTTTCGTTCCATTCCTCTGTTCTGTTCTTCATCCCTCACGTCAGCCTGTAATACTCAGTGTCATAACACGGTATTACGTCCTCCGCTTTATATGAATATGAGCAGCTCAGAAAAGCAGCGCAGACCTAAACTTTTACCTTTTACAAGCAAATACAAATCTTCAGCGAGCCTCTGGAACAGTGACCTTATTATAAGAGAAGGAAAAAACACAAAACACTCAAAGCGTTTGTTCACAGGACGCGGTGCCGGGCAGTGTACGATCTGCTGAGCAGAACGTATTATTTTAAGAGACAGAGAACTCTTCCAGGAAACCCCCATAAGGCCGTCGGAAAGGAAATGGCCTCTCCCTAGTGCTGCACCAGCCCGGCCCGGCCTCTGACCCTCAGCTCCGGTTTGGGCCCAGATTCATCCCAAAGCAGGCCCTAACCTCTCACCCTGCAGCACAGTATCCACAGGGTAAACCTGGTGGGATGGGCCTACAAGAGAACTGACTTGACTCAAACTGTTTGTTTATGACCGGTTCATAAACTTCCATATATAAGCTCCCCAGAGAAATAAGTTAGCCAAGTTAAGGTGGTAGTAACTTCAGGCTCCTGCAGGATGACTGGGCCATAAATACCTGCAGGCTGTGCAACAGGATTCATAGATTGAGAAAAGGTGGTACAGTGCAGTGAGTGTCTCGTTTGATGTGGGGAAAATGGGTCGCAAAGCAGATGTTAATGATCAGCCGTAAGGGCTGATTGCATTTGGGCGCCAAAGGCCACAGTGTGAAGGAAGCAGCTGAATTTGCAGGTGTACCAAAGCGTACGGGCATTGGGGTCGAAAAATCCCAGGTCTACAGGAAAGCTGAAACTGATGGACAGGGGCCATTCTTCACTTGCTTCTAGACGTCAATGCAGGTTCTTCACAACCAGTTTCTGAAAGAACGCTCCACAGGGAACTGTGTCTGATCCTCTCAGACCAGAGCAACACACACTAGCACACCACCACCACAAACAGTACCTGCTCTGTGAGGGTCCATGGGGGTCCTGACCACTGAAGAACAGGGTAACAGAGTATCAGAGAAACAGATGCACTACAGTCTGTAACTGTAGAACTACAGAGTGCAGCTATACAGTAAGTGGAGCTGATGAAGTGGACAGTGAGCGTAGAAACGAGGTGGTCAGAATGTTATGCCTGATTGGTGAAGAAGCTATAGATTAAGCTATGGTTCTTGTCCTTCAGCTTACTTTACTGTACTCCACTGATTCCACTGTTCCACTCCTGGCAGAGTTTATAAGCCTCTTGGGTGAGACGTGCTAAACTTATACACTTCATATATAAGCAGGTTTTGGTTACTTTATTCATAAGATTCAGCACATACAGTCCATACTCTGTCTCTAGACCTGCAAGACACAGCATGCAGTCTTGTAAGGAAGGCAATGTTGCTGGGGCTCATTGAGGAATCGTTTTACCCCTTATTGGGCTTTGTTTCAGGTATGGATCATGTGAGGACGTTGGCGCCTCAGTCTGCACTGAAAAAGGCAGAGGACTGGTTTCATTCATGCTGATGAAACTGGTCATGTGACATTACTACAGCAGAACCTCAGCCTCGACTTCTGAATGGCTTTTGTTCACTCTTGATGTTCTTTATTGGGAGGAAGTTCCTTATCAAGATAAGATTTCCTCAACCTCTGCAAGTCTGCCAGGAGTGAGGAGTTTATTTTGAGTCAGCAGTGGAACTACTGGCAGCGCTGTCGGGGCAGTCATTCAGTGGGGGGGCTAATGTCTGTACCGGGAACTTATATACACACACACACTGGTCAGGCATAACATTCTGACCACCTCATTGTTTCTACACTTTTTGTCCATCTTTTCAGCTCCACTTACTGTATAGCTGCACTCTGTAGTTCTACAGTTACAGACTGTAGTCCATCTGTTTCTCTGATACTCTGTTACCCTGTTCTTCAGTGGTCAGGACCCCACAGGACCCCCACAGAGCAGGTAGTATTTGGGTGGTGGATCATTCTCAGCACTGACGTAGTGGTGGTGGTGGTGTGTTAGTGTGTGCTGTGCTGCTGGAGTTTTTAAACACTGTGTCCACTCACTGTCCGCTCTATTAGACACTCCTACCTTGTCGGTCCACCTTGTAGGTGTAAAGTCAGAGACGACAGCTCATCTGCTGCTGCACCGTTTGTGTTGGTCATCCTTTAGTCCTTCATCAGTGGTCACAGGACGCTGCCCACATGACGCTGTTGGTTGGATGGTTTTGGTTCTCCATCCACTGCTGTGTCCTAGTGTTGATCCACTCGCACCCGCGCAACACACACTAACACACCACTACCACTGAGAATGATCCCCCACCTAAATAATACCTGCTCTGCGAGGGTCCTACGGTGGTCCTGACCACTGAAGAACAGGATAACGAAGTGCGTAGAGAAAGAGACGGACTACAATGTGTAACTAGAAATTCTAAGCGTTCCTATAGGGTCAGCGGAGCTGATAAAATGGTCAATTACGTTGTCGTTTTTCATTCACTGCAGGCTTCTTAAAGGAGGGGAGACGTTCATGTGACTTGCGCCAGAACGCAGCCTGGCTTTGCCGCTGCATCAGACCGCGCTGAACATTCGCACTGAACGTCAGCGAAGGCCTGTGGCGGGAATGTGTGGTCTCAGCTCAGCGAGTGTCAACACGTAAACAGGGCTGAGCAGGTCAGGACGAGAATGTAGGAGCATTGCTCGGAGCTCCAGAGCTGAAAAAGAAAAACACTGAGGATGAGACGGCACCACCCCCGCCCAGAGCAACAGCACATGATCAACGCACAGCAAAGTCTTACCTAATCTAGCCATTCCCAGCTCAGCTCGCCAGCATAACTTCCTTATGTGCGGGCTTACTGGCAGCGCTGACCCAACAGGCGAGAAGCACATGAAGAAATGATAAATAATGCAAGCAGGGCTGTCACAGTTACTCATTCAGACTCTGTTCTATTATTCAGTAAAATAATTGGTGACTTTACAGGAGGAGGAAAAAACCTACTTTACTTTCAATGTAAGTCAATGGAACCAGACGTCTTTCCAAGTAACTTTGGGCCGTTTCTTTTGGTCCATTCATCATGAAATTTACACACAATGTAAAGAGCAACAGACGCTTTCAAACAATGTCACAAACAGAAAAACGACAATATATTTCAAGTTATTCTACTCCTCTCGTACAGGATGTACAGTACAGTATGAATGAATGAATACAGGTGAATGGGGTCATTTTTAAAACACTACACATGACCATACAGCCTTGCCAGCTGATTACTGATGTTCTTACAGGTATTTTTCATATGGGATGTTTTGCAAACAAATCATTTAGATATGCAAATGAGATTGTATCTGCTTATATATGCATTGATTTACATATTAAAAAAAAAAAACAACAAAAAAAAAAAAAATCAAGCCTTTTACATTAGAATTATAACGTTTCCATTGTAAAGACACGCCCCTGAAAAAGGATTTTAATGACCAGATTATTCAAATTTCATTGGTTTATTGTTAATGAAGCAAACACTATGGAAACATGTTTATAAGTCATTATAAGTCACTTTGTAATAGATAATCTACCATAAATCTAATTATCAGTGACATATTAGGAAATCCCTCCGGAATATCCTTCAGATATGGATTAGGAATGGACATTTTTTGAATGCAGATGTTCCAGGAGGTGATGTTTTTGGTTCGGAATGAGGAGAAAAGCTGATTTTTTTGAAGAAAAACAGGTTTAAAAATGGGCCTCGCAACTGCATTACCCAGTGACACTCAGAGAACAGGCACTATTGTATGAATTGTGGCATTATTACAAAAAAAAAAAAAACAGCTTTTTGAACATTATTATTCTATTCGACACTAAACAAGCAGTGCAGTGATATGAAGAGTGGGCGGAGCCAAGAATTAGTCAGAATTGTTTACAGTGGTGGTGATAGGAACCAGACGTCCACCTCTGAAAGCTCCCTCACAGAAAGCTATGAATTCACTGCCTGATGTCTGAAATGCTGTTTTATGATAGTTTTAAGACGATTTTGGCCTAAGATGCATTTTTAAAGCTTATTCATGATGGGGAGTTACATTCAGGGTGCTGTGAGGCAGAGTAGACCCCCCCCCCCAAAAAAAATATTATTTCAGATATAATATTATTTTTTTTCACTATTTTACCACCATCAACACTCCATATGAAACTCGGAAGATACGTGTTGGATCCCTGGGGGTCTTCCACCAGTAACAGAGAGCAGTATAAGAATTTAAAATGTGTATAAATATTCACATTGCCAGGTAATCACTGAAGGTTAATCGATTAATCGAATATTCTAATCGAATAATCGAGTCTAATCGCTGTCGGATGTGCAGTCCACTCACTGAAATAAACATTTCTGTTAAGTTTTGACAATTTTATGATTTAAATTTTAAGATGTATAGATATAATTCATCCAAAGAATCTGAAAAATGACTGATGCGGGACAAAATTGGCCTTTCTGCCTGTGGTGTCTTGCCTTGTTTGTTACTGTTCAGTTATTTAAAAGAAAAACTCGATTAATCAACAAAATAATGGATAGAATGCAGAATTATTAATATAATCGATAGTTAGAGCTTCAAATACAGCCTCATCCAAACCTTGGGGCTATTTTATGAGCTCACTGGGTTTCCTTTTCAAACCAAGAAGTAGTTTCAATGGCCAGCAACAATAAACTCTTGTCAAAACAATCCTGTCAGTGTCAGTACACTCAGAAACCGTGCACACACATACACACACACACACACACACACACACACACACACACACAAAATCTCCAATCCAGGAGACGCATGAGTCAGACAGCCCAAAGCTCGAGCCATCTGCAGCACATTTCAGATTTAAGCGCTGACAGTGAGCTTAAAGTGAATGGAGCCTGTGTTTCGGACGAGTGTTTGAACCCCTGGGTGTTCGGCCTTCTCACATTTCCCCCTCTTTGACCCCCATTAGCAACACAAGGCCTCATTTGTAGCCCTAACCCATGCTAATGTGTAAGTCAGGCCTACTATCTGCAAGCAGGCCAATGCACACAAAAATAATCTGTTATATGAACTTAATTTCATTATGTCACACATTTCCGTTCAGTCAAACCCATCACCCCATCACACCAAGCACAGAACCTCCTAAAGCAACCTTTCCACCGCGTCCACAGTTCATGACAATGGGCCTATTGAAATGGTCCATTTGGTCCACAACTAGGTAATGAGGTGATCAGCAATAAGCACTAAACAGAAATCAATAGAAAATGACAAACGTAAACAATAATGATATGATCAGTACTGAGACCGCACCTCGGCTCGGTAGGGTTCAGTCAAAACAGCCAAAGAAGTAACTTAATCATTTTTAAGTGTTAAGAAAAAAGCAGAAACCATAAATCCTGGAAAGTATGTCGGACTCTTTACCTTCATTACGGCCTCCGTTCTTTTCAGTTCCTCAAACACGTCGGCAGACACGCCTCCAAGGCTGAGTCTTAGATCGTTTCAGAAGTAATCAAACACATTCAGTGATGTTGAGGTCTGGACTCTGCGTTGGTCAGTCCACTGTTTTAGAGACCCCTAGCAGCTCATTTGTTTCATTTGAATTTTCCATGGTTGGCTTAAGTTAATGGTCATTTTGAGTGGAAATTAAATGTGGTCTCTAACTTTCGCACAGGACTGAATAAGAGGACACAAACATGGTTAACTTACAATGAAAGGAAATGTAACAAGACCCCCCCCCCCCCCCAAGTAATATTATGGAATATTAATTAATATATATAAATAATAAACAGTCATTTTCTGGACGTTAGTGTGTTTGTTTACCCATCTCTAAGCCTCTCCTCGAGGAAGTCCAGTATTATATGTAGTTATAAAGCAGCTCCTGGTTTGACCAATCAGTGCTCAGTAAATTGAGCTCATGATGTAATTGATGATATTAACGAGTCTCTGTGGCGGCTGTGAAGGTGTCCAGGAAAAATATGGACTCGAGAAATTCTTGTTACTGTTTATTGTTTTTCTGTTTATTTGAATTATGAATACGACTTTATTCTAATGTATATTATATATATATATATACACACACACACACACACACACACCACTGTCCAATAAAAAACAAGTATCTCTATTATTTTTGCCATTTTTAGTTTTCTGCATAATGTGAGTACAGCAGCTGTCCTTTACATTACATACAATTTGTATGATGATTGGACCAATAGAAATGCTCCAAAATCGCTTTGAATAAATTATCTTTACATTAATTTACATAGAAAATAAAGAAGGTTTTTGCCCTCTCCTGTCAAGTTACCTTTTCGGAGACATTTGTTTTTCTTTGGACAGCGATGATACACATCAGAAACAGTAACTGTATAACAAGCATTACAACAAGCCAAGTAATATTATCCATAATCATCACTGAATAATCCCTGTAGAGTTTTCAGAGATATCAAGAATACATGGACCTTGTTATTTACCTTAAAATAAAATGCAACTGCAATAAAGCCAAAGAATCCGATTTGGTTGATTCTTTTAAAGGATGAACGCAAAAAGGCATTTCACATTGGCCAGGGTTGCCAGATCAGCCCCCCTGGCCATGATGTGGAGTGGGACTTGTATAAGGGTCACTTGAGATCAGGCCTATGGAAGGGATCAAAGAGGATTTGACCAATGCGGCGCTTCACGCCGGCCTAACTATGAGCTGCCGTTTCCTCTGAACTTCACCGTCTGCTGGCTCTCTCTCCTCTCTCGACCAGATAACATCACTGCTTTGTTCTCTCTCTCTCTCTCTCTCTCTCTCTCTCTCTCTCCTCAAGGCACTGCAGACTCCTAATTATTGTTTTTTTATGTTGCACGAGGCCTGTTTAAAATTAATCAGCGTTTCATGTGAGCTCCTATCAAATAAGTAGATACACAGCGAGATACATTCCATTTGAGCAGGCAGATAACAGGCCTCCTGCATATCTCACAAAGAATGCAAGAGAACGTGGCTCGTTTTAAGTCTGTTAATGAATATTTAATGGAGCATGCCTTTCATTTAGTCTCGGCCGTGCTGAGACGAAGGCCGTGCTACCCCCTAGTGGTGAGTGAAGTCACTGACGGCCTTGGTTACATGAAAGAAGCCTCGGATGCCATAAGATGTGAAAGCTGCTGCTGTGTTTGCCACCCCAGTGATTATTCATAAAGGGTCAGCATTCTGATATCATATCGTTTGGCTCACTCTCAGCTGGCGCTGGCTGATATATCGGCTACACTGGTGTATTTCCGATGGTGGCTTTTAGTTTGTGTGGAATTGACAGAAGGAAACTGGCAATGCACGTCATTTTCTGGGTGCTTGAGCACCTCAAAATACATAAGAACTAAAGAAACGGTACATTTTCAGTGTGTACTTGTGTTTTCTGACTGCTAATGTTTACAGAAGGCTCCATTTAAAAGATGAAAACAACAAAAATCAAACGTTTGTGAGTAATTCTTTCAGCAGTTCTTAGGAAGCATGGGCTCATTAACTGTACTGATGCTAACCAAGACAAATATCAGAAATTAATATTTAAAAATTTTAATACAGACCAAATTACTATATGTATCTATCTCAATCTCACATATACATACACTCACCGGCCACTTTATTAGGTACCCCTTGCTAGTAAAAGGTTGGACCCCCTTTTGCCTTCAGAACTGCTTTAATTCTTTATGTCAGACTTTCAACAAGGTGTTGGAAACGTTCCTCAGAGATTCTGGTTGGTTATTTGAGTTCCTGTTGCCTTTCTATCATCTGGAACCAGTCTGCCCATTCTCCTCAGACCTCTCACATCAACAAGGCGTTTTCGTCCACACAACTGACCGCTCACTGGATATTTCCTCTTTTTCTGACCGTTCTCTGTAAACCCTAGAGATGGTTGTGTGTGAAAATCCCAGCAGATCAGCAGTTTCTGAAATACTCAGACCAGCCCGTCTGGCACCAACAACCACGCCACGTTCAAAGCCCCTTAAATCCCCTTTCTTCCCCGTTCTGATGCTCGGTCTGCACTTCAGCAAGTCGT
Organism: Pygocentrus nattereri; assembly: GCF_015220715.1. Classification (NCBI taxonomy): domain Eukaryota; kingdom Metazoa; phylum Chordata; class Actinopteri; order Characiformes; family Serrasalmidae; genus Pygocentrus; species Pygocentrus nattereri. Next base: position 38,906,443 of record NC_051224.1, read on the forward strand.
CTTGACCACCTCTACACGCCTAAATGCACTGAGTTGCAGCCGTGTGATTGGCTGATTAGCTATTTGTGTGAACAAGCAACTGAACTGTACCTAATAAAGTGGCTGGTGAGTGTGTATATATGTAGCAGTTGTTGGAACCCTTTTATCTCCAAATAGAGAACTTTACAGGAGAAGGAAAAAACTTACTTTACTTCTAATGTAAGTCAATGGAACCGGACATTTTTCCAAGTAAATTTTGTACATTTGTTTTGCTCCATTCATCATGAAATTTACACACAACGTAAAAGGCAAAAGGTGTTTTCAACTTTTGTCAAAAACAGAAAAATGACAAAAGTGGAGACGTAATGTTTTGTTCCACCAGCAGCGATGTAGCACCCCCAATATCAAAAAAGCATAAAACATGTCCTTCAATATGAAATTTTAACACCTAAATTAATCAGCATCCATGAGCCAATAAGCATGCTCGCTTCAAATTCTAGACCCCTGATTGGCTGTCTAAATTACATCACGCATGCATGAGATAAACACCAGCACATCTTGATTTTGTTTGTAATCGGTTGCGGTCGGTAAATAAACCCACTTTCAATATTCATTTCTGTTGAAGCCACACCCACTTTGGGTTTGTAATGTAAAAAACCTTCAAACAATCAAACAAAACAATCAACAGTAACAAGCCTAGTTTTATAGGACCGTCCAGCACTGCCCTCAGAATGCTCGTGAAGTGGACAGTGGAAGCATGAGTGGAATAGGATGGAGAACATTAGAGGAGAAAAGAGTGTTCAGTGTGTCAGAGAAAGAGTGTAAAGGGTAGAGTCGTTCTCCTCCTTCAGGTCCTGTCAAAGAGCCCGTCACACTGATGCACCTCGATCACTTTCTCTCTGTAACCCCTCCTTTCTCTCACTCCCTCCCTCTCTCCCTCGCTCCCTCGCTCTCTAACTCTCTCTCGCTCTGTCCCATCGTTCTCTCTTGGTCTTTGGCCTTTTTCATTCTCCACTCTCGCATTCTCCACTCACTCTCACGTTCTCCACTCACTCTCGCATTCTCCACCCACTCACGTGTTCTCCACCCACTCACGTGTTCTCCACCCACTGTCACATTCTCCACCCACTCACGCATTCTCCACCCACTCTCACATTCTCCACCCACTCACGTGTTCTCCACCCACTCACGTGTTCTCCACCCACTCTCACATTCTCCACCCACTCTCACATTCTCCACCCACTCTCACATTCTCCACCCACTCACGTGTTCTCCACCCACTCTCACATTCTCCACCCACTCACGTGTTCTCCACTCACTCTCACATTCTCCACCCACTCTCACATTCTCCACCCACTCACGTGTTCTCCACCCACTCTCACATTCTCCACCCACTCTCACATTCTCCACCCACTCTCACATTCTCCACCCACTCACGTGTTCTCCACCCACTCTCACATTCTCCACCCACTCACGTGTTCTCCACTCACTCTCACATTCTCCACCCACTCTCACATTCTCCACCCACTCACGTGTTCTCCACTCACTCTCACATTCTCCACCCACTCACGCATTCTCCACCCACTCACGCATTCTCCACCCACTCACGCATTCTCCACCCACTCACGCATTCTCCACTCACTCTCGCAACTTCCATCACTCTCATGTTCTGCACTACTATCGCGTGCTTTACTAATTCACATTCACCAACTCTCGCGTTCTCCACTCTCGTGTTCTCCACTCACTCTCATTCTCCACTCTCCCATCACTCTCATGTTCTTTCACGTTCACCAACTCTCATTCTCCACTCTCGCGTTTTCCACTCACTCTTGCAACTTCCATCACTCTCCTGTTCTGCACTACTATCGCGTGCTTTTCTCATTCACCTTCGCCAACTCTCATGTTCTCCCCTCAATCTGGCATTCTCCATCACTCTTGCTTTCTCAACCACTCGTGCATTCTTCACCCACTCTCACATTCTCCAACTCTGGTGTCCTTTGCTCACTCTTGCATTCTCCACCACCTTCATGTTCCTCACTCGTGTTCTCACTCACTTTCGTGCTCTTTACTCACTCACACCCTCCACCTCCTGCATTCTTCACTCACTCTTGCTTTCTTCGTCACTGATGTTTTCCACCCCTCTCGTGTTCTTCCACTCATTCTTGCATACTTCACTCACTCTGGCTGTGCACCATTCACTCTCACGTTCTCCACCACAGTGATATCAGTATCACCACAGTCAGCGTTGTGATAACAATTAAACGGTATACTGTGCAGCAACTCCTCTAACTCCTCTTTCCCCTCCTGGAATCTAAGGTTTCCCAGGTTTGGACAGCACGTTGGCCTTTCTGTTTGATCCTGACTTGTTGTGAGGATTGTGTGTTGTCCTCTAGCTGAAGGCACATCTGCTGGGTGACCTACATTTCCTGAGCTTTATGCAACACAAGTCACTGGAAAGTCCACAAGGAAATGTGACGGTGTCAGTTTCTTAGAGTGTCATATGTATATGTGCTTACAGTACCGCTCACAAGATTGGGGTCACTTCACTCACTTTCATTCACTTAAAAGCTCTTCTTTGAAGATGCATGTATAAAATAATTCTACAACGAAACTAATAATTTACAAGTTTCAAAACGTTTGTAGGAAGCTGTAAAAATGAAGACATTTCGATGACAAATGGAGCCATAAATGATTTCACGATAATTGAGAAATCTGTGCAGCATTGAGCTTGAGATTAAACACCTCAGTGTCACTGCTGGACTGAGAATAGTCCATCAACCAAAATATCCAGCTGACAGCGTCCTGTGGGCAGCGTCCTGTGGGCAGCGTCCTGTGGGCAGCGTCCTGTGGGCAGCGTCCTGTGACCACTGATGAAGGACTAGAGGATGACCATCACAAACTGTGCAGCAGCAGATGAGCTGTCGTCTCTGACTTTACATCTACAAGGTGGACCGACAAGGTAGGAGTGTCTCCAGCAGGTAGGACTGACTCCAGCAGCACTGCTGTGTCTGATCCACTCGCACCAGCACAACACACACCAACACACCACCAACACATCAGTATTACTGCAGTGCTGAGAATGATCCACCACCCAAACAGTACCTGCTCTGTGAGGGTCCATGGGGGTCCTGACCACTGAAGAACAGGGTAACAGAGTATCAGAGAAACAGATGGACTACAGTCTGTAACTGTAGAACTACAAAGACCAGCTATACAGTAAGTGGAGCTGATAAGATGGACTGATGGGTGTAGGCATGCAGTTAGCACCATACTAATTGGTGGAGTATATGTTTCTATTATTTAGCTACATTAGTCTCACAGCTCCAGTGCAAAACTAAAGAATTTCAGACATGCGTGTCAGAGGGTAATGGGTAACTCCGTGACCGTATGCCGTATATATCCGTATGTTAACACATGTATGTCATGCCTGTCTTTCTTTTCAGTTGAGTCCTGAAAGCCACGCTCCTTCCACAAGCCTTAAGTCTAGCAAATCAATCTGGCCACCATTTCATGTCCAGCCTTGCCTCGGCTTCCTCTGGGTTTGTTTGTTGGTGGAGCAGAGACAAATTGCCGTGCCTACGGGCTGCAGACAGCGCGGGGGCGAATACTGATGACTCTGGCCTTTGCAACGAGGGGCTGCTTCCATATCCGGAGCCACATCAGGTGTCCTGCCGCTGGAGCGTTCTCCGCTAGCCTCCTAATTACCCGTGTCTGCCGCACCACTTAATTACCCCTGCACTGAGTCAGCAGCAGGCGGGCAGAGGAATGCTTGAAATGGCTAGCAGGTCTGCAACATGTTTTCTGTAGTGGCAGTGGCTCAGCTAAGGGATCTGGCAGATTTTCCAGCATCACACACCTGGTTAGGCAGGTGGGACGAGCTGCTGATCACCAAGTCCTGATTAGAGCTTTAATCAGGCTGGAAATTGTGATTCAAACCTTTGACCATGAGGCCTGAGAGTGACCCAAGCTGACGTACAGTACTGAAGCTGACCCAACAAAATGCTCAGAATCTGAGCGTAGGCTACAAAATTCCATCAGAATCTGAGCGTAGGCCGACAAAATTCCGTCTGAATCTGACCGCAGACTGACAAAATTCCGTCTGAATCTGACCGCAGACTGACAAAATTCCGTCTGAATCTGAGTGCAGGCCCACGAAATTCCAACTGATTCTGAGTGTAGGCTGATGAAATTCATTCTGAATCTGATTGAATCCAAGTGTAGACCAACAAAGTTCCGTCTGACTCTGAGCACAGCCTGAATTTCTGTCTAAACGTAAGCATAGGCCCACAAAATTCTGTCCAAACCCGACTGTAGCCCAAAAAATTCTCTCTCCTTCTGACTGTAGGCCAATAAAATCCTGTCTCAATCTGAGCGTAGACCGACAAAATTCTGTCCGAATCTGAACGCAGGCCACTGAAATTGTCTAAGCCTGGTTGCTGACCCACAAAACTGTCTGAACTTGACTGTAGTCCCACAAAATCCTGTCTCAACTTGGCCTGAACATAACCTCCACCAACCGGAGATAGTCCGAATAGTTAAGTTACCTTGTCGTGACAATGATGGCTGTTATCAGGAAGGGTGGGCCAAAATTCCTGAACATGAAATATGAATCCAAATCGAGCCTGAAAAATATTTGAGAAAGGTTGTCCCAGACAGCAGGGTTCCATCGGATTCTGACAATTATCCCAATCGTCCCGACTGCTCCTCAGAATGGCTGAGGGAACCTGACACTATCTGAGCCCATTCCTCTCTGACAACACCGCCAGGAGACTGGCACATCCCC